>NW_027478733.1:579989-624600 GCF_051014685.1 Ptiloglossa arizonensis | reverse complement strand
GTATGACGCATAACATATAACCTGTAACTTATGATGCATAGCCTATACTGTTTAACGTATAACGTATAACGTGTAACGTATAACGTATAACGTATAACGTATAACGTATAACGTATAACGTATAACGTATAACGTATAACGTATAACGTATAACGTAAAACGTATAACGTATAACGTATAACGTATAACGTAGAACGTATAACGTGTAACGTATAACGTATAACGTATAACGTATAACGTATAACGTATAACGTATAACGTGTAACGTATAACGTGTAACGTATAACGTGTAACGTATAACGTGTAACGTATAACGTATAACGTATAACGTATAACGTATAACGTATAACGTATAACGTATAACGTATAACATATAACGTGTAACTTATAATGCATAGCCTATACTGTATAACGTATAACGTTTAACGTATAACGTATAACGTACAACGTATAACGTATAACGTATAACGTATAACGTATAACGTATAACGTATAACGTATAACGTATAACATATAACATGTAACTTATGATGCATAGCCTATACTGTATAACGTATAACGTTTAACGTATAACGTATAACGTATAACGTATAACGTATAACGTATAACGTATAACGTATAACGTATAACGTGCAACGTATAACGTATAACGTATAACGTATAACGTATAACGTATATCGTATAACGAATAACGAATAACGTATAACGTACAACGTATAACGTATAATGTATAACGTATAACGTATAACGCATATCGTATAACGTATGACGCATAACATATAACCTGTAACTTGTGATGCATAGCCTATACTGTTTAACGTATAACGTATAACGTGTAACGTATAAAGTATAACGTATAACGTATAACGTATAACATATAACGTGTAACTTATGATGCATAGCCTATACTGTATAACGTATAACGTTTAACGTATAACGTATAACGTACAACGTATAACGTATAACGTATAACGTATAACGTATAACGTATAACGTATAACGTATAACGCATAACGTATAACGTATAACGTACAACGCATAACGTTTAACGTATAACGTATAACGAATAACGTATAACGTATAACGTAGAACGTATAACGTATAACGTATAACGTATAACGTATAACGTATAACGTATAACGTATAACGTATAACGTATAACGTATGACGTATAACGTATAACGTATAACGTATAACGTATAACGTATAACGTATAACGTATAGCGTTTAACGTATAACGTATAACGTATAACGTATAACGTATAACGTATAACGTATAACGTGTAACGTATAACGTGTAACGTATAACGTGTAACGTATAACGTGTAACGTATAACGTGTAACGTATAACGTGTAACGTATAACGTGTAACGTATAACGTGTAACGTATAACGTGTAACGTATAACGTGTAACGTATAACGTGTAACGTATAACGTGTAACGTATAACGTGTAACGTATAACGTGTAACGAATAACGTGTAACGTATAACGTGTAACGTATAACGTATAACGTATAACGTATAACGTATAACGTATAACGTATAACGTATAACGTATAACGTATAACGTATAACATATAACGTGTAACTTATAATGCATAGCCTATACTGTATAACGTATAACGTTTAACGTATAACGTATAACGTACAACGTATAACGTATAACGTATAACGTATAACGTATAACGTATAACGTATAACGTATAACGTATAACATATAACGTGTAACTTATGATGCATAGCCTATACTGTATAACGTATAACGTATAACGTATAACGTATAACGTATAACGTATAACGTATAACGTATAACGTATAGCGCTTAACGTATAACGTATAACGTATAACGTATAACGTATAACGTATAACGTATAACGTATAACGTATAACGTATATCGTATAACGAATAACGTATAACGTACAACGTATAACGTATAATGTATAACGTATAACGTATAACGTATATCGTATAACGTATGACGCATAACATATAACCTGTAACTTATGATGCATAGCCTATACTGTTTAACGTATAACGTATAACGTGTAACGTATAACGTATAACGTATAACGTATAACGTATAACGTATAACGTATAACGTATAACGTATAACGTATAACGTATAACGTAAAACGTATAACGTATAACGTATAACGTATAACGTATAACGTATAACATATAACGTGTAACTTATGATGCATAGCCTATACTGTATAACGTATAACGTTTAACGTATAACGTATAGCGTATAACGTATAACGTATAACGTATAACGTATAACGTATAACGTATAACGTATAACGTATGACGTATAACGTATAACGTATAACGTATAACGTATGACGTATAACGTATAACGTATAACGTATAACGTATAACGTATAATGTATAACGTATAGCGTTTAACGTATAACGTATAACGTATAACGTATAACGTATAACGTATAACGTATAACGTATAACGTATAACGTATAACGTATAACGTATAACGTATAACGTATAACGTATAACGCATAACGTATAACGTATAACGTACAACGCATAACGTTTAACGTATAACGTATAACGTATTACGTAGAACGTATAACGTATAACGTATAACGTATAACGTATAACGTATAACGTATAACGTATAACGTATAACGTATAACGTATAACGTATAACGTATAACGTATAACGTATAACGTATAACGTATAACGTATAACGTATAGCGTTTAACGTATAACGTATAACGTATAACGTATAACGTATAAAGTATAACGTATGACGCATAACATATAACCTGTAACTTGTGATGCATAGCCTATACTGTTTAACGTATAACGTATAACGTGTAACGTATAACGTATAACGTATAACGTTAACGTATAACGTGTAACGTATAACGTATAACGTATAACGTATAACGTATAACGTATAACGTATAACGTATAACGTATAACGTATAACGTATAACATATAACGTGTAACTTATAATGCATAGCCTATACTGTATAACGTATAACGTTTAACGTATAACGTATAACGTACAACGTATAACGTATAACGTATAACGTATAACGTATAACGTATAACGTATAACGTATAACGTATAACATATAACGTGTAACTTATGATGCATAGCCTATACTGTATAACGTATAACGTATAACGTATAACGTATAACGTATAACGTATAACGTATAACGTATAGCGCTTAACGTATAACGTATAACGTATAACGTATAACGTATAACGTATAACGTATAACGTATAACGTATAATGTATAACGTATAGCGTTTAACGTATAACGTATAACGTATAACGTATAACGTATAACGTATAACGTATAACGTATAACGTATAACGTATAACGTATAACGTATAACGTATGACGTATAACGTATAACGTATAACGTATAACGTATAACGTATAACGTATAACGTATAGCGTTTAACGTATAACGTATAACGTATAACGTATAACGTATAACGTATAACGTATAACGTATAACGTATAACGTGTAACGTATAACGTGTAACGTATAACGTGTAACGTATAACGTGTAACGTATAACGTGTAACGTATAACGTGTAACGTATAACGTGTAACGTATAACGTGTAACGTATAACGTGTAACGTATAACGTGTAACGTATAACGTGTAACGTATAACGTGTAACGTATAACGTGTAACGTATAACGTGTAACGTATAACGTGTAACGTATAACGTGTAACGTATAACGTGTAACGTATAACGTGTAACGTATAACGTGTAACGTATAACGTGTAACGTATAACGTATAACGTATAACGTATAACGTATAACGTATAACGTATAACGTATAACGTATAACGTATAACGTATAACATATAACGTGTAACTTATAATGCATAGCCTATACTGTATAACGTATAACGTTTAACGTATAACGTATAACGTACAACGTATAACGTATAACGTATAACGTATAACGTATAACGTATAACGTATAACGTATAACGTATAACATATAACGTGTAACTTATGATGCATAGCCTATACTGTATAACGTATAACGTTTAACGTATAACGTATAACGTATAACGTATAACGTATAACGTATAACGTATAACGTATAACGTATAACGTGCAACGTATAACGTATAACGTATAACGTATAACGTATAACGTATATCGTATAACGAATAACGAATAACGTATAACGTACAACGTATAACGTATAATGTATAACGTATAACGTATAACGCATATCGTATAACGTATGACGCATAACATATAACCTGTAACTTGTGATGCATAGCCTATACTGTTTAACGTATAACGTATAACGTGTAACGTATAAAGTATAACGTATAACGTATAACGTATAACATATAACGTGTAACTTATGATGCATAGCCTATACTGTATAACGTATAACGTTTAACGTATAACGTATAACGTACAACGTATAACGTATAACGTATAACGTATAACGTATAACGTATAACGTATAACGTATAACGCATAACGTATAACGTATAACGTACAACGCATAACGTTTAACGTATAACGTATAACGAATAACGTATAACGTATAACGTAGAACGTATAACGTATAACGTATAACGTATAACGTATAACGTATAACGTATAACGTATAACGTATAACGTATAACGTATGACGTATAACGTATAACGTATAACGTATAACGTATAACGTATAACGTATAACGTATAGCGTTTAACGTATAACGTATAACGTATAACGTATAACGTATAACGTATAACGTATAACGTGTAACGTATAACGTGTAACGTATAACGTGTAACGTATAACGTGTAACGTATAACGTGTAACGTATAACGTGTAACGTATAACGTGTAACGTATAACGTGTAACGTATAACGTGTAACGTATAACGTGTAACGTATAACGTGTAACGTATAACGTGTAACGTATAACGTGTAACGTATAACGTGTAACGTATAACGTGTAACGTATAACGTATAACGTATAACGTATAACGTATAACGTATAACGTATAACGTATAACGTATAACGTATAACGTATAACATATAACGTGTAACTTATAATGCATAGCCTATACTGTATAACGTATAACGTTTAACGTATAACGTATAACGTACAACGTATAACGTATAACGTATAACGTATAACGTATAACGTATAACGTATAACGTATAACGTATAACATATAACGTGTAACTTATGATGCATAGCCTATACTGTATAACGTATAACGTTTAACGTATAACGTATAACGTATAACGTATAACGTATAACGTATAACGTATAACGTATAACGTATAACGTGCAACGTATAACGTATAACGTATAACGTATAACGTATAACGTATATCGTATAACGAATAACGAATAACGTATAACGTACAACGTATAACGTATAATGTATAACGTATAACGTATAACGCATATCGTATAACGTATGACGCATAACATATAACCTGTAACTTATGATGCATAGCCTATACTGTTTAACGTATAACGTATAACGTGTAACGTATAACGTATAACGTATAACGTGTAACGTATAACGTATAACGTATAACGTATAACGCATAACGTATAACGCATAACGTATAACGTATAACGTACAACGTATAACGTATAACGTATAACGTATAACGTATAACGTATAACGTATGACGTATAACGTATAACGTATAACGCATAACGTATAACGTATAACGTACAACGTATAACGTATAACGTATAACGTATAACGTATAACGTATAACGCATAACGTATAACGTATGACGTATAACGTATAACGTATAACGTATAACGTATAACGTATGACGCATAACATATAACCTGTAACTTGTGATGCATAGCCTATACTGTTTAACGTATAACGTATAACGTGTAACGTATAACGTATAACGTATAACGTATAACGTATAACATATAACGTGTAACTTATGATGCATAGCCTATACTGTATAACGTATAACGTTTAACGTATAACGTATAACGTACAACGTATAACGTATACCGTATAACGTATAACGAATAACGTATAACGTATAACGTATAACGCATAACGTATATCGTATAACGTACAACGTATAACGTTTAACGTATAACGTATAACGTATAACGTATAACGTATAACGTATAACGTATGACGTTTAACGTATAACGTATAACGTATAACGTATAACGTATAACGTATAACGTATAACGTATAACGTATAGCGCTTAACGTATAACGTATAACGTATAACGTATAACGTATAACGTATAACGTATAACGTATAACGTATAACGTATATCGTATAACGAATAACGTATAACGTACAACGTATAACGTATAATGTATAACGTATAACGTATAACGTATATCGTATAACGTATGACGCATAACATATAACCTGTAACTTATGATGCATAGCCTATACTGTTTAACGTATAACGTATAACGTGTAACGTATAACGTATAACGTATAACGTATAACGTATAACGTATAACGTATAACGTATAACGTATAGCGTTTAACGTATAGCGTATAACGTATAACGTATAACGTATAACGTATAACGTATAACGTATAACGTATAACGTGCAACGTATAACGTATAACGTATAACGTATAACGTATAACGTATAACGTATAACATATAACGTGTAACTTATGATGCATAGCCTATACTGTATAACGTATAACGTTTAACGTATAACGTATAGCGTTTAACGTATAACGTATAACGTATAACGTATAACGTATAACGTATAACGTATAACGTATGACGTATAACGTATAACGTATAACGTATAACGTATGACGTATAACGTATAACGTATAACGTATAACGTATAACGTATAATGTATAACGTATAGCGTTTAACGTATAACGTATAACGTATAACGTATAACGTATAACGTATAACGTATAACGTATAACGTATAACGTATAACGTATAACGTATAACGTATAACGTGTAGCGTATAACGTATAGCGTATAACGTATAACGTATAACGAAGAACGTATAACGTATAACGTATAACGTAGAACGTATAACGTATAACGTATAACGTATAACGTATAACGTATAACGTATAACGTATAACGTATAACGTATAACGTATAACGTATAACGTATAACGTATAACGTATAACGTATAACGTATAACGTATAACGTATAACGTATAACGTATAACGTATAACGTATAACGTATAACGTATAACGTATAACGAATAACGTATAACGTATATCGTATAACGTATAACGTATAACGTATAACGTATAACGTATAACGTATAACGTATAACGTATAACGTCTAACGTATAACGTATAACGTATAACATATAACGTATAACGTATAACGTATAGCGTATAACGTATAACGCATAACGTATAACGTATAACGTATAACGTATAACGTATAACATATAACGTATAACTTATGATGCATAGCCTATACTGTATAACGTATAACGTATAACGTATGACGTATAACGAATAACGTATAACGTGCAACGTATAACGTATAACGTATAACGTATAACGTATAACGTATAACGTATAACGTATAACTTATAACGTATAATGTATAGCGTATAACGTATAACGTATAACGTATAACGTATAACGTATATCGTATAACGAATAACGAATAACGTATAACGTACAACGTATAACGTATAATGTATAACGTATAACGTATAACGCATATCGTATAACGTATGACGCATAACATATAACCTGTAACTTATGATGCATAGCCTATACTGTTTAACGTATAACGTATAAAGTGTAACGTATAACGTATAACGTATAACGTGTAACGTATAACGTATAACGTATAACGTATAACGCATAACGTATAACGCATAACGTATAACGTATAACGTACAACGTATAACGTATAACGTATAACGTATAACGTATAACGTATAACGTATGACGTATAACGTATAACGTATAACGTATAACGTATAACGTTAAACGAATAACGTATAGCGTTTAACGTATAACGTATAACGTATAACGTATAACGTATAACGTATAACGGATAACGTATGACGTATAACGTATAACGTATAACGTATAACGTATAACGTATAACGTATAACGTATAACGTATAACGTATAACGTATAACGTAAAACGTATAACGTATAACGTATAACGTATAACGTATAACGTATAACATATAACGTGTAACTTATGATGCATAGCCTATACTGTATAACGTATAACGTTTAACGTATAACGTATAGCGTTTAACGTATAACGTATAACGTATAACGTATAACGTATAACGTATAACGTATAACGTATAACGTATGACGTATAACGTATAACGTATAACGTATAACGTATGACGTATAACGTATAACGTATAACGTATAACGTATAACGTATAACGTATAACGTATAGCGTTTAACGTATAACGTATAACGTATAACGTATAACGTATAACGTATAACGTATAACGTATAACGTATAACGTATAACATATAACGTGTAACTTATGATGCATAGCCTATACTGTATAACGTATAACGTTTAACGTATAACGTATAACGTATAACGTATAACGTATAACGTATAACGTATAACGTATAACGTATAACGTACAACGCATAACGTTTAACGTATAACGTATAACGTATTACGTAGAACGTATAACGTATAACGTATAACGTATAACGTATAACGTATAACGTATAACGTATAACGTATAACGTATAACGTATAACGTATAACGTATAACGTATAACGTATAACGTATAACGTACAACGTATAACGTATAACGTATAACGTATAACGTATAACGTATAACGTATAACGTATAACGCATAACGTATAACGTATAACGTACAACGCATAACGTTTAACGTATAACGTATAACGTATAACGTATAACGTATAACGTAGAACGTATAACGTATAACGTATAACGTATAACGTATAACGTATGACGTATAACGTATAACGTATAACGTATAACGTATAACGTATAACGTATAACGTATAGCGTTTAACGTATAACGTATAACGTATAACGTATAACGTATAACGTATAACGTATAACGTATAACGTATAACGTATAACATATAACGTGTAACTTATGATGCATAGCCTATACTGTATAACGTATAACGTTTAACGTATAACGTATAACGTATAACGTATAACGTATAACGTATAACGTATAACGTATAACGTATAACGTATAACGTATATCGTATAACGTATAACGTATAACGTATAACGTATAACGTATAACGTATAACGTATAACGTATAACGCATATCGTATAACGTATGACGCATAACATATAACCTGTAACTTATGATGCATAGCCTATACTGTTTAACGTATAACGTATAACGTGTAACGTATAACGTATAACGTATAACGTGTAACGTATAACGTATAACGTATAACGTATAACGCATAACGTATAACGCATAACGTATAACGTATAACGTACAACGTATAACGTATAACGTATAACGTATAACGTATAACGTATAACGTATGACGTATAACGTATAACGTATAACGTATAACGTATAACGTATAACGTATAACGTATAGCGTTTAACGTATAACGTATAATGTATAACGTATAACGTATAACGTATAACGTATAACGTATAACGTATAACGTATAACGTATAACGTATAACGTGTAACGTATAGCGTGTAACGTATAACGTGTAACGTATAACGTGTAACGTATAACGTATAACGTATAACGTATAACGTATAACGTATAACGTATAACGTATAACGTATAACGTATAACGTATAACGTATAACGTAAAACGTATAACGTATAACGTATAACGTATAACGTATAACGTATAACATATAACGTGTAACTTATGATGCATAGCGTATACTGTATAACGTATAACGTTTAACGTATAACGTATAGCGTTTAACGTATAACGTATAACGTATAACGTATAACGTATAACGTATAACGTATAACGTATGACGTATAACGTATAACGTATAACGTATAACGTATAACGTATAACGTATAACGTATAGCGTTTAACGTATAACGTATAACGTATAACGTATAACGTATAACGTATAACGTATAACGTATAACGTATAACGTATAACGTATAACGTATAACGTATAACGTATAACGTATAACGTATAACGTATAACGTATAACGTATAACGTATAAAATATAACGTATAACGTATAACGTATAACGTATAACGTATAACGTATAACGTATAACGTATAACGTATAACGTATAACGTATAACGTATAACTTATAACGTATAATGTATAGCGTATAACGTATAACGTATAACGTATAACGTATAACGTATAACGTATATCGTATAACGAATAACGAATAACGTATAACGTACAACGTATAACGTATAATGTATAACGTATAACGTATAACGCATATCGTATAACGTATGACGCATAACATATAACCTGTAACTTATGATGCATAGCCTATACTGTTTAACGTATAACGTATAACGTGTAACGTATAACGTATAACGTATAACGTGTAACGTATAACGTATAACGTATAACGTATAACGCATAACGTATAACGCATAACGTATAACGTATAACGTACAACGTATAACGTATAACGTATAACGTATAACGTATAACGTATAACGTATGACGTATAACGTATAACGTATAACGTATAACGTATAACGTATAACGTATAACGTATAACGTATAGCGTTTAACGTATAACGTATAATGTATAACGTATAACGTATAACGTATGACGTATAACGTATAACGTATAACGTATAACGTATAACGTATAACGTATAACGCATAACGTATAACGTATAACGTATAACGTATAACGTATAACATATAACGTGTAACTTATGATGCATAGCCTATACTGTATAACGTATAACGTTTAACGTATAACGTATAACGTACAACGTATAACGTATAACGTATAACGTATAACGTATAACGTATAACGTATAACGTATAACGTATAACGTATGACGCATAACATATAACCTGTAACTTGTGATGCATAGCCTATACTGTTTAACGTATAACGTATAACGTGTAACGTATAACGTATAACGTATAACGTATAACGTATAACATATAACGTGTAACTTATGATGCATAGCCTATACTGTATAACGTATAACGTTTAACGTATAACGTATAACGTACAACGTATAACGTATAACGTATAACGTATAACGTATAACGTATAACGTATAACGTATAACGCATAACGTATAGCGTATAACGTACAACGTATAACGTTTAACGTATAACGTATAACGTATAACGTATAACGTATAACGTATAACGTATGACGTTTAACGTATAACGTATAACGTATAACGTATAACGTATAACGTATAACGTATAACGTATAACGTATAGCGCTTAACGTATAACGTATAACGTATAACGTATAACGTATAACGTATAACGTATAACGTATAACGTATAACGTATATCGTATAACGAATAACGTATAACGTACAACGTATAACGTATAATGTATAACGTATAACGTATAACGTATATCGTATAACGTATGACGCATAACATATAACCTGTAACTTATGATGCATAGCCTATACTGTTTAACGTATAACGTATAACGTGTAACGTATAACGTATAACGTATAACGTCTAACGTATAACGTATAACGTATAACGTATAACGTATAACGTATAACGTATAACGTAAAACGTATAACGTATAACGTATAACGTATAACGTATAACGTATAACATATAACGTGTAACTTATGATGCATAGCCTATACTGTATAACGTATAACGTTTAACGTATAACGTATAGCGTATAACGTATAACGTATAACGTATAACGTATAACGTATAACGTATAACGTATAACGTATAACGTATGACGTATAACGTATAACGTATAACGTATAACGTATGACGTATAACGTATAACGTATAACGTATAACGTATAACGTATAATGTATAACGTATAGCGTTTAACGTATAACGTATAACGTATAACGTATAACGTATAACGTATAACGTATAACGTATAACGTATAACGTATAACGTATAACGTATAACGTATAACGTATAACGTATAACGCATAACGTATAACGTATAACGTACAACGCATAACGTTTAACGTATATCGTATAACGTATTACGTAGAACGTATAACGTATAACGTATAACGTATAACGTATAACGTATAACGTATAACGTATAACGTATAACGTATAACGTATAACGTATAACGTATAACGTATAACGTATAACGTATAACGTATAACGTATAACGTATAGCGTTTAACGTATAACGTATAACGTATAACGTATAACGTATAAAGTATAACGTATGACGCATAACATATAACCTGTAACTTGTGATGCATAGCCTATACTGTTTAACGTATAACGTATAACGTGTAACGTATAACGTATAACGTATAACGTATAACGTATAACATATAACGTGTAACTTATGATGCATAGCCTATACTGTATAACGTATAACGTTTAACGTATAACGTATAACGTACAACGTATAACGTATAACGTATAACGTATAACGTATAACGTATAACGTATAACGTATAACGCATAACGTATAACGTATAACGTACAACGCATAACGTTTAACGTATAACGTATAACGTATAACGTATAACGTATAACGTAGAACGTATAACGTATAACGTATAACGTATAACGTATAACGTATAACGTATAACGTATAACGTATGACGTATAACGTATAACGTATAACGTATAACGTATAACGTATAACGTATAACGTATAGCGTTTAACGTATAACGTATAACGTATAACGTATAACGTATAACGTATAACGTATAACGTGTAACGTATAACGTGTAACGTATAACGTGTAACGTATAACGTGTAACGTATAACGTGTAACGTATAACGTGTAACGTATAACGTGTAACGTATAACGTGTAACGTATAACGTGTAACGTATAACGTGTAACGTATAACGTGTAACGTATAACGTGTAACGTATAACGTGTAACGTATAACGTGTAACGTATAACGTGTAACGTATAACGTGTAACGTATAACGTGTAACGTATAACGTGTAACGTATAACGTGTAACGTATAACGTGTAACGTATAACGTGTAACGTATAACGTGTAACGTATAACGTGTAACGTATAACGTATAACGTATAACGTATAACGTATAACGTATAACGTATAACGTATAACGTATAACATATAACGTGTAACTTATAATGCATAGCCTATACTGTATAACGTATAACGTTTAACGTATAACGTATAACGTACAACGTATAACGTATAACGTATAACGTATAACGTATAACGTATAACGTATAACGTATAACGTATAACATATAACGTGTAACTTATGATGCATAGCCTATACTGTATAACGTATAACGTTTAACGTATAACGTATAACGTATAACGTATAACGTATAGCGTATAACGTATAACGTATAACGTATAACGTGCAACGTATAACGTATAACGTATAACGTATAACGTATAACGTATATCGTATAACGAATAACGAATAACGTATAACGTACAACGTATAACGTATAATGTATAACGTATAACGTATAACGCATATCGTATAACGTATGACGCATAACATATAACCTGTAACTTATGATGCATAGCCTATACTGTTTAACGTATAACGTATAACGTGTAACGTATAACGTATAACGTATAACGTGTAACGTATAACGTATAAAGTATAACGTATAACGCATAACGTATAACGCATAACGTATAACGTATAACGTACAACGTATAACGTATAACGTATAACGTATAACGTATAACGTATAACGTATGACGTATAACGTATAACGTATAACGCATAACGTATAACGTATAACGTACAACGTATAACGTATAACGTATAACGTATAACGTATAACGTATAACGCATAACGTATAACGTATGACGTATAACGTATAACGTATAACGTATAACGTATAACGTATGACGCATAACATATAACCTGTAACTTGTGATGCATAGCCTATACTGTTTAACGTATAACGTATAACGTGTAACGTATAACGTATAACGTATAACGTATAACGTATAACGTATAACATATAACGTGTAACTTATGATGCATAGCCTATACTGTATAACGTATAACGTTTAACGTATAACGTATAACGTACAACGTATAACGTATAACGTATAACGTATAACGAATAACGTATAACGTATAACGTATAACGCATAACGTATATCGTATAACGTACAACGTATAACGTTTAACGTATAACGTATAACGTATAACGTATAACGTATAACGTATAACGTATGACGTTTAACGTATAACGTATAACGTATAACGTATAACGTATAACGTATAACGTATAACGTATAACGTATAGCGCTTAACGTATAACGTATAACGTATAACGTATAACGTATAACGTATAACGTATAACGTATAACGTATAACGTATATCGTATAACGAATAACGTATAACGTACAACGTATAACGTATAATGTATAACGTATAACGTATAACGTATATCGTATAACGTATGACGCATAACATATAACCTGTAACTTATGATGCATAGCCTATACTGTTTAACGTATAACGTATAACGTGTAACGTATAACGTATAACGTATAACGTATAACGTATAACGTATAACGTATAACGTATAACGTATAACGTATAGCGTTTAACGTATAGCGTATAACGTATAACGTATAACGTATAACGTATAACGTATAACGTATAACGTATAACGTGCAACGTATAACGTATAACGTATAACGTATAACGTATAACGTATAACGTATAACATATAACGTGTAACTTATGATGCATAGCCTATACTGTATAACGTATAACGTTTAACGTATAACGTATAGCGTTTAACGTATAACGTATAACGTATAACGTATAACGTATAACGTATAACGTATAACGTATGACGTATAACGTATAACGTATAACGTATAACGTATGACGTATAACGTATAACGTATAACGTATAACGTATAACGTATAATGTATAACGTATAGCGTTTAACGTATAACGTATAACGTATAACGTATAACGTATAACGTATAACGTATAACGTATAACGTATAACGTATAACGTATAACGTATAACGTATAACGTATAGCGTATAACGTATAGCGTATAACGTATAACGTATAACGTAGAACGTATAACGTATAACGTATAACGTAGAACGTATAACGTATAACGTATAACGTATAACGTATAACGTATAACGTATAACGTATAACGTATAACGTATAACGTATAACGTATAACGTATAACGTATAACGTATAACGTATAACGTATAACGTATAACGTATAACGTATAACGTATAACGTATAACGTATAACGTATAACGTATAACGTATAACGAATAACGTATAACGTATATCGTATAACGTATAACGTATAACGTATAACGTATAACGTATAACGTATAACGTATAACGTATAACGTCTAACGTATAACGTATAACGTATAACATATAACGTATAACGTATAACGTATAGCGTATAACGTATAACGTATAACGTATAACGTATGACGTATAACGAATAACGTATAACGTGCAACGTATAACGTATAACGTATAACGTATAACGTATAACGTATAACGTATAACGTATAACTTATAACGTATAATGTATAGCGTATAACGTATAACGTATAACGTATAACGTATAACGTATAACGTATAACGTATAACGTATAACTTATAACGTATAATGTATAGCGTATAACGTATAACGTATAACGTATAACGTATAACGTATATCGTATAACGAATAACGAATAACGTATAACGTACAACGTATAACGTATAATGTATAACGTATAACGTATAACGCATATCGTATAACGTATGACGCATAACATATAACCTGTAACTTATGATGCATAGCCTATACTGTTTAACGTATAACGTATAACGTGTAACGTATAACGTATAACGTATAACGTGTAACGTATAACGTATAACGTATAACGTATAACGCATAACGTATAACGCATAACGTATAACGTATAACGTACAACGTATAACGTATAACGTATAACGTATAACGTATAACGTATAACGTATGACGTATAACGTATAACGTATAACGTATAACGTATAACGTATAACGTATAACGTATAACGTATAACGTATAACGTATAACGTATAACGTATAACGTATAACGTATAACGTATAACGTATAACGTATAACGTATAACGTATAACGTATAACGTATAACGTATAACGTATAACGTATAACGTATAACGTATAACGTATAACGTAAAACGTATAACGTATAACGTATAACGTATAACGTATAACGTATAACATATAACGTGTAACTTATGATGCATAGCCTATACTGTATAACGTATAACGTTTAACGTATAACGTATAGCGTTTAACGTATAACGTATAACGTATAACGTATAACGTATAACGTATAACGTATAACGTATAACGTATGACGTATAACGTATAACGTATAACGTATAACGTATGACGTATAACGTATAACGTATAACGTATAACGTTTAACGTATAACGTATAACGTATAGCGTTTAACGTATAACGTATAACGTATAACGTATAACGTATAACGTATAACGTATAACGTATAACGTATAACGTATAAAGTATAACGTATAACGTATAACGTATAACGTATAACGCATAACGTATAACGTATAACGTACAACGCATAACGTTTAACGTATAACGTATAACGTATTACGCATAACGTTTAACGTATAACGTATAACGTATTACGTAGAACGTATAACGTATAACGTATAACGTATAACGTATAACGTATAACGTATAACGTATAACGTATAACGTATAACGTATAACGTATAACGTATAACGTATAACGTATAACGTATAACGTATAACGTATAACGTATAGCGTTTAACGTATAACGTATAACGTATAACGTATAACGTATAACGTATAACGTATAACGTATGACGCATAACATATAACCTGTAACTTGTGATGCATAGCCTATACTGTTTAACGTATAACGTATAACGTGTAACGTATAACGTATAACGTATAACGTATAACGTATAACATATAACGTGTAACTTATGATGCATAGCCTATACTGTATAACGTATAACGTATAACGCATAACGTATAACGTATAACGTACCACGCATAACGTTTAACGTATAACGTATAACGTATAACGTATAACGTATAACGTAGAACGTATAACGTATAACGTATAACGTATAACGTATAACGTATAACGTATAACGTATGACGTATAACGTATAACGTATAACGTATAACGTATAACGTATAACGTATAACGTATAACGTATAACGTATAACGTATAGCGTTTAACGTATAACGTATAACGTATAACGTATAACGTATAACGTATAACGTATGACGCATAACATATAACCTGTAACTTGTGATGCATAGCCTATACTGTTTAACGTATAACGTATAACGTGTAACGTATAACGTATAACGTATAACGTATAACGTATAACATATAACGTGTAACTTATGATGCATAGCCTATACTGTATAACGTATAACGTTTAACGTATAACTTATAACGTACAACGTATAACGTATAACGTATAACGTATAACGTATAACGTATAACGTATAACGTATAACGCATAACGTATAACGTATAACGTACAACGCATAACGTTTAACGTATAACGTATAACGTATAACGTATAACGTATAACGTAGAACGTATAACGTATAACGTATAACGTATAACGTATAACGTATAACGTATAACGTATGACGTATAACGTATAACGTATAACGTATAACGTATAACGTATAACGTATAACGTATAGCGTTTAACGTATAACGTATAACGTATAACGTATAACGTATAACGTATAACGTATAACGTATAACGTATAACGTATAACATATAACGTGTAACTTATGATGCATAGCCTATACTGTATAACGTATAACGTTTAACGTATAACGTATAACGTATAACGTATAACGTATAACGTATAACGTATAACGTATAACGTATAACGTATAACGTATAACGTATAACGTATATCGTATAACGTATAACGTATAACGTATAACGTATAACGTATAACGTATAACGTATAACGTATAACGTATATCGTATAACGTATGACGCATAACATATAACCTGTAACTTGTGATGCATAGCCTATACTGTTTAACGTATAACGTATAACGTGTAACGTATAACGTATAACGTATAACGTATAACGTATAACGTATAACGTATAACGTATAACGTATAACGTATAACGTATAACGTAAAACGTATAACGTATAACGTATAACGTATAACGTATAACGTATAACATATAACGTGTAACTTATGATGCATAGCCTATACTGTATAACGTATAACGTTTAACGTATAACGTATAGCGTTTAACGTATAACGTATAACGTATAACGTATAACGTATAACGTATAACGTATAACGTATAACGTATGACGTATAACGTATAACGTATAACGTATAACGTATGACGTATAACGTATAACGTATAACGTATAACGTATAACTTATAACGTATAACGTATAGCGTTTAACGTATAACGTATAACGTATAACGTATAACGTATAACGTATAACGTATAACGTATAACGTATAACGTATAACGTATAACGTATAACGTATAACGTATAACGTATAACGCATAACGTATAACGTATAACGTACAACGCATAACGTTTAACGTATAACGTATAACGTATTACGTATAACGTATGACGTATAACGTAGAACGTATAACGTATAACGTATAACGTATAACGTATAACGTATAACGTATAACGTATAACGTATGACGTATAACGTATAACGTATAACGTATAACGTATAACGTATAACGTATAACGTATAACGTATAACGTATAACGTATAGCGTTTAACGTATAACGTATAACGTATAACGTATAACGTATAACGTATAACGTATGACGCATAACATATAACCTGTAACTTGTGATGCATAGCCTATACTGTTTAACGTATAACGTATAACGTGTAACGTATAACGTATAACGTATAACGTATAACGTATAACATATAACGTGTAACTTATGATGCATAGCCTATACTGTATAACGTATAATGTTTAACGTATAACTTATAACGTACAACGTATAACGTATAACGTATAACGTATAACGTATAACGTATAACGTATAACGTATAACGCATAACGTATAACGTATAACGTATAACGTATAACGTATAACGTATAACGTATAACGTATAACGTATAACGTATAACGTATAACGTATAACGTATAACGTATAACGTATAACGTATAACGTATAGCGTTTAACGTATAACGTATAACGTATAACGTATAACGTATAACGTATAACGTATGACGCATAACATATAACCTGTAACTTGTGATGCATAGCCTATACTGTTTAACGTATAACGTATAACGTGTAACGTATAACGTATAATGTATAACGTATAACGTATAACATAGAACGTGTAACTTATGATGCATAGCCTATACTGTATAACGTATAACGTTTAACGTATAACGTATAACGTACAACGTATAACGTATAACGTATAACGTATAACGTATAACGTATAACGTATAACGTATAACGCATAACGTATAACGTATAACGTACAACGCATAACGTTTAACGTATAACGTATAACGTATAACGTATAACGTATAACGTAGAACGTATAACGTATAACGTATAACGTATAACGTATAACGTATAACGTATAACGTATGACGTATAACGTATAACGTATAACGTATAACGTATAACGTATAACGTATAACGTATAGCGTTTAACGTATAACGTATAACGTATAACGTATAACGTATAACGTATAACGTATAACGTATAACGTATAACGTATAACATATAACGTGTAACTTATGATGCATAGCCTATACTGTATAACGTATAACGTTTAACGTATAACGTATAACGTATAACGTATAACGTATAACGTATAACGTATAACGTATAACGTATAACGTATAACGTATATCGTATAACGTATAACGTATAACGTATAACGTATAACGTATAACGTATAACGTATAACGTATAACGTATAACGTATAACGTATAACGTGTAACTTATAACGTGTAACGTATAACGTGTAACGTATAACGTGTAACGTATAACGTGCAACGTATAACGTATAACGTATAACGTATAACGTATAACGTATAACGTATAACGTATAACGTATAACGCATAACATATAACCTGTAACTTATGATACATAGCCTATACTGTTTAACGTATAACGTATAACGTATAACGTATAACGTATAACGTATAACGTATAACGTATAACGTATAACGTATAACGTATAACGTATAACATATAACGTGTAACTTATGATGCATAGCCTATACTGTATAACGTATAACGTTTAACGTATAACGTATAACGTATAACGTATAACGTATAACGTATAACGTATAAAGTATAACGTATAACGTATAACGTATAACGTATAACGTATAACGTATAACGTATAACGTATTACGTATAACGTATAACGTATGACGTATAACGTATAACGTATAGCGTTTAACGTATAACGTATAACGTATAACGTATAACGTATAACGTATAACGTATAGCGTATAACGTATAGCGTATAACGTATAACGTATAACGTAGACCGTATAACGTATAACGTATAACGTATAACGTATAACGTATAACGTATAACGTATAACGTATAACGTATAACGTATAACGTATATCGTATAACGTATAACGTATAACGTATAACGTATAACGTATAACGTATAACGTATAACGTATAACGTATAACATATAACGTGTAACTTATGATGCATAGCCTATACTGTATAACGTATAACGTTTAACGTATAACGTATAACGTACAACGTATAACGTATAACGTATGACGTATAACGTATAACGTATAACGTATAACGCATAACGTATAACGTATAACGTACAACGTATAACGTTTAACGTATAACGTATAACGTATAACGTATAACGTATAACGTATAACGTATATCGTATAACGTATAACGTATAACGTATAACGTATAACGTATAACGTATAACGTATAACGTATAACGTATAACGTATAACATATAACGTGTAACTTATGATGCATAGCCTATACTGTATAACGTATAACGTTTAACGTATAACGTATAACGTATAACGTACAACGTATAACGTATAACGTATAACGTATAACGTATAACGTATAACGCATAACGTATAACGTATAACGTACAACGTATAACGTTTAACGTATAACGTATAACGTATAACGTATAACGTATAACGTATAACGTATGACGTATAACGTATAACGTATAACGTATAACGTATAACGTATAACGTATAACGTATAGCGTTTAACGTATAGCGTATAACGTATAACGTATAACGTATAACGTATAACGTATAACGTATAACGTATAACGTATAACGTATAACGTATAACGTATAACGTATAACGTATAACGTATAACGTATAACGTATAACGTTTAACGTATAACGTATAACGTATAACGTATAACGTATAACGTATAACGTATGACGTATAACGTATAACGTATGACGTATAACGAATAACGTATAACGTGCAACGTATAACGTATAACGTATAACGTATAACGTATAACGTATAACGTATAACGTATAACGTATAACTTATAACGTATAATGTATAGCGTATAACGTATAACGTATAACGTATAACGTATAACGTATAACGTATATCGTATAACGAATAACGAATAACGTATAAGGTACAACGTATAACGTATAATGTATAAAGTATAACGTATAACGCATATCGTATAACGTATGACGCATAACATATAACCTGTAACTTATGATGCATAGCCTATACTGTTTAACGTATAACGTATAACGTGTAACGTATAACGTATAACGTATAACGTGTAACGTATAACGTATAACGTATAACGTATAACGCATAACGTATAACGCATAACGTATAACGTATAACCTACAACGTATAACGTATAACGTATAACGTATAACGTATAACGTATAACGTATGACGTATAACGTATAACGTATAACGTATAACGTATAACGTATAACGTATAACGTATAGCGTTTAACGTATAACGTATAACGTATAACGTATAACGTATAACGTATAACGTATAACGCATAACGTATAACGTATAACGTACAACGCATAACGTTTAACGTATAACGTATAACGTATAACGTAGAACGTATAACGTATAACGTGTAACGTATAACGTATAACGTATAACGTATAACGTATAACGTATAACGTATAACGTATAACGTATAACGTATAACGTATGACGTATAACGTATAACGTATAACGTATAACGTATAACGTATGACGCATAACATATAACCTGTAACGTGTGATGCATAGCCTATACTGTTTAACGTATAACGTATAACGTGTAACGTATAACGTATAACGTATAACGTATAACGTATAACATATAACGTGTAACTTATGATGCATAGCCTATACTGTATAACGTATAACGTTTAACGTATAACGTATAACGTACAACGTATAACGTATAACGTATAACGTATAACGAATAACGTATAACGTATAACGTATAACGCATAACGTATAGCGTATAACGTACAACGTATAACGTTTAACGTATAACGTATAACGTATAACGTATAACGTATAACGTATAACGTATGACGTTTTACGTATAACGTATAACGTATAACGTATAACGTATAACGTATAACGTATAGCGCTTAACGTATAACGTATAACGTATAACGTATAACGTATAACGTATAACGTATAACGTATAACGTATAACGTATATCGTATAACGAATAACGTATAACGTACAACGTATAACGTATAATGTATAACGTATAACGTATAACGTATATCGTATAACGTATGACGCATAACATATAACCTGTAACTTATGATGCATAGCCTATACTGTTTAACGTATAACGTATAACGTGTAACGTATAACGTATAACGTATAACGTATAACGTATAACGTATAACGTATAACGTATAACGTATAACGTATAACGTATAACGTATAACGTAAAACGTATAACGTATAACGTATAACGTATAACGTATAACGTATAACATATAACGTGTAACTTATGATGCATAGCCTATACTGTATAACGTATAACGTTTAACGTATAACGTATAGCGTTTAACGTATAACGTATAACGTATAACGTATAACGTATAACGTATAACGTATAACGTATGACGTATAACGTATAACGTATAACGTATAACGTATGACGTATAACGTATAACGTATAACGTATAACGTATAACGTATAATGTATAACGTATAGCGTTTAACGTATAACGTATAACGTATAACGTATAACGTATAACGTATAACGTATAACGTATAACGTATAACGTATAACGTATAACGTATAACGTATAACGTATAACGTATAACGTATAACGTTTAACGTACAACGCATAACGTTTAACGTATAACGTATAACGTATTACGTAGAACGTATAACGTATAACGCATAACGTATAACGTTTAACGTACAACGCATAACGTTTAACGTATAACGTATAACGTATTACGTAGAACGTATAACGTATAACGTATAACGTATAACGTATAACGTATAACGTATAACGTATAACGTATAACGTATAACGTATAACGTATAACGTATAACGTATAACGTATGACGTATAACGTATAACGTATAACGTATAACGTATGACGTATAACGTATAACGTATAACGTATAACGTATAACGTATAATGTATAACGTATAGCGTTTAACGTATAACGTATAACGTATAACGTATAACGTATAACGTATAACGTATAACGTATAACGTATAACGTATAACGTATAACGTATAACGTGTAACGTATAACGTATAACGTATAACGTATAACGTATAACATATAACGTGTAACTTATGATGCATAGCCTATACTGTATAACGTATAACGTTTAACGTATAACGTATAACGTACAACGTATAACGTATAACGTATAACGTATAACGTATAACGTATAACGTATGACGCATAACATATAACCTGTAACTTGTGATGCATAGCCTATACTGTTTAACGTATAACGTGTAACGTATAACGTGTAACGTATAACGTGTAACGTATAACGTATAACGTATAACGTATAACGTATAACGTATAACGTATAACGTATAACGTATAACGTATAACGTATAACGTATAACGTATAACGTATAACGTATAACGTATAGCGTTTAACGTATAACGTATAACGTATAACGTATAACGTATAACGTATAACGTATAACGTATGACGCATAACATATAACCTGTAACTTGTGATGCATAGCCTATACTGTTTAACGTATAACGTATAACGTGTAACGTATAACGTATAACGTATAACGTATAACGTATAACATAGAACGTGTAACTTATGATGCATAGCCTATACTGTATAACGTATAACGTTTAACGTATAACGTATAACGTACAACGTATAACGTATAACGTATAACGTATAACGTATAACGTATAACGTATAACGTATAACGTATAACGCATAACGTATAACGTATAACGTGTAACTTATAACGTGTAACGTATAACGTGTAACGTATAACGTGTAACGTATAACGTGCAACGTATAACGTATAACGTATAACGTATAACGTATAACGTATAACGTATAACGTATAACGTATAGCGTATAACGTATAGCGTATAACGTATAACGTATAACGTAGACCGTATAACGTATAACGTATAACGTATAACGTATAACGTATAACGTATAACGTATAACGTATAACGTATAACGTATAACGTAGAACGTATAACGTATAACGTATAACGTATAACGTATAACGTATAACGTATAACGTATGACGTATAACGTATAACGTATAACGTATAACGTATAACGTATAACGTATAACGTATAGCGTTTAACGTATAACGTATAACGTATAACGTATAACGTATAACGTATAACGTATAACGTATAACGTATAACGTATAACATATAACGTGTAACTTATGATGCATAGCCTATACTGTATAACGTATAACGTTTAACGTATAACGTATAACGTATAACGTATAACGTATAACGTATAACGTATAACGTATAACGTATAACGTATAACGTATAACGTATATCGTATAACGTATAACGTATAACGTATAACGTATAACGTATAACGTATAACGTATAACGTATAACGTATAACGTATAACGTATAACGTGTAACTTATAACGTGTAACGTATAACGTGTAACGTATAACGTGTAACGTATAACGTGCAACGTATAACGTATAACGTATAACGTATAACGTATAACGTATAACGTATAACGTATAACGTATAACGCATAACATATAACCTGTAACTTATGATACATAGCCTATACTGTTTAACGTATAACGTATAACGTATAACGTATAACGTATAACGTATAACGTATAACGTATAACGTATAACGTATAACGTATAACATATAACGTGTAACTTATGATGCATAGCCTATACTGTATAACGTATAACGTTTAACGTATAACGTATAACGTATAACGTATAACGTATAACGTATAACGTATAAAGTATAACGTATAACGTATAACGTATAACGTATAACGTATAACGTATAACGTATAACGTATTACGTATAACGTATAACGTATGACGTATAACGTATAACGTATAGCGTTTAACGTATAACGTATAACGTATAACGTATAACGTATAACGTATAACGTATAGCGTATAACGTATAGCGTATAACGTATAACGTATAACGTAGACCGTATAACGTATAACGTATAACGTATAACGTATAACGTATAACGTATAACGTATAACGTATAACGTATAACGTATAACGTATATCGTATAACGTATAACGTATAACGTATAACGTATAACGTATAACGTATAACGTATAACGTATAACGTATAACATATAACGTGTAACTTATGATGCATAGCCTATACTGTATAACGTATAACGTTTAACGTATAACGTATAACGTACAACGTATAACGTATAACGTATGACGTATAACGTATAACGTATAACGTATAACGTATAACGCATAACGTATAACGTATAACGTACAACGTATAACGTTTAACGTATAACGTATAACGTATAACGTATAACGTATAACGTATAACGTATATCGTATAACGTATAACGTATAACGTATAACGTATAACGTATAACGTATAACGTATAACGTATAACGTATAACATATAACGTGTAACTTATGATGCATAGCCTATACTGTATAACGTATAACGTTTAACGTATAACGTATAACGTATAACGTACAACGTATAACGTATAACGTATAACGTATAACGTATAACGTATAACGCATAACGTATAACGTATAACGTACAACGTATAACGTTTAACGTATAACGTATAACGTATAACGTATAACGTATAACGTATAACGTATGACGTATAACGTATAACGTATAACGTATAACGTATAACGTATAACGTATAACGTATAACGTATAGCGTTTAACGTATAGCGTATAACGTATAACGTATAACGTATAACGTATAACGTATAACGTATAACGTATAACGTATAACGTATAACGTATAACGTATAACGTATAACGTATAACGTATAACGTATAACGTATAACGTTTAACGTATAACGTATAACGTATAACGTATAACGTATAACGTATAACGTATGACGTATAACGTATAACGTATGACGTATAACGAATAACGTATAACGTGCAACGTATAACGTATAACGTATAACGTATAACGTATAACGTATAACGTATAACGTATAACGTATAACTTATAACGTATAATGTATAGCGTATAACGTATAACGTATAACGTATAACGTATAACGTATAACGTATATCGTATAACGAATAACGAATAACGTATAAGGTACAACGTATAACGTATAATGTATAAAGTATAACGTATAACGCATATCGTATAACGTATGACGCATAACATATAACCTGTAACTTATGATGCATAGCCTATACTGTTTAACGTATAACGTATAACGTGTAACGTATAACGTATAACGTATAACGTGTAACGTATAACGTATAACGTATAACGTATAACGCATAACGTATAACGCATAACGTATAACGTATAACCTACAACGTATAACGTATAACGTATAACGTATAACGTATAACGTATAACGTATAACGTATAACGTATAATGTATAGCGTATAACGTATAACGTATAACGTATAACGTATAACGTATAACGTATATCGTATAACGAATAACGAATAACGTATAACGTACAACGTATAACGTATAATGTATAACGTATAACGTATAACGCATATCGTATAACGTATGACGCATAACATATAACCTGTAACTTATGATGCACAGCCTATACTGTTTAACGTATAACGTATAACGTATAACGTATAACGTATAACGTATAACGTATAACGTATGACGTATAACGTATAACGTATAACGTATAACGTATAACGTATAACGTATAACGTATAGCGTTTACCGTATAACGTATAACGTATAACGTATAACGTATAACGTATAACGTATAACGTATAACGCATAACGTATAACGTGTAACGTATAACGTGTAACGTATAACGTGTAACGTATAACGTGTAACGTATAACGTATAACGTATAACGTATAACGTATAACGTATAATGTATAACGTATAACGTATAACGTATAACGTAAAACGTATAACGTATAACGTATAACGTATAACGTATAACGTATAACGTATAACATATAACGTGTAACTTATGATGCATAGCCTATACTGTATAACGTATAACGTTTAACGTATAACGTATAGCGTTTAACGTATAACGTATAACGTATAACGTATAACGTATTACGTATAACGTATAACGTATAACGTATAACGTATAACGTATAACGTATAACGTATAACGTATAACGTATAACGTATAACGTATAACGTATAACGTATAACGTATAACGTATAACGTATAACGTATAACGTATAACGTATAACATATAACGTGTAACTTATGATGCATAGCCTATACTGTATAACGTATAACGTTTAACGTATAACGTATAACGTATAACGTATAACGTATAACGTATAACGTATAACGTATAACGTATAACGTATAACGTATAACGTATAACGTATAACGTATAACGTATAACGTATAACGTATAACGTATAACGTATAACGTATAACGTATAACGCATAACGTATAACGTATAACGTATAACGTATAACGTATAACATATAACGTATAACTTATGATGCATAGCCTATACTGTATAACGTATAACGTATAACGTATGACGTATAACGAATAACGTATAACGTACAACGTATAACGTATAACGTATAACGTATAACGTATAACGTATAACGTATAACGTATAACGTATAACGTATAATGTATAGCGTATAACGTATAACGTATAACGTATAACGTATAACGTATAACGTATATCGTATAACGAATAACGAATAACGTATAACGTACAACGTATAACGTATAATGTATAACGTATAACGTATAACGCATATCGTATAACGTATGACGCATAACATATAACCTGTAACATATGATGCATAGCCTATACTGTTTAACGTATAACGTATAACGTGAAACGTATAACGTATAACGTATAACGTGTAACGTATAACGTATAACGTATAACGTATAACGTATAACGTATAACGCATAACGTATAACGCATAACGTATAACGTATAACGTACAACGTATAACGTATAACGTATAACGTATAACGTATAACGTATAACGTATGACGTATAACGTATAACGTATAACGAATAACGTATAACGTATAACGTATAACGTATAACGTGTAACGTATAACGTGTAACGTATAACGTGTAACGTATAACGTGTAACGTATAACGTATAACGTATAACGTATAACGTATAACGTATAACGTATAACGTATAACGTATAACGTATAACGTATAACGTGTAACGTATAACGTGTAACGTATAACGTGTAACGTATAACGTATAACGTATAACGTATAACGTATAACGTATAACGTATGACGTATAACGTATAACCTATAACGTATAACGTATAACGTATAACGTATAACGTATAGCGTTTAACGTATAACGTATAACGTATAACGTATGACGCATAACATATAACCTGTAACTTATGATGCACAGCCTATACTGTTTAACGTATAACGTATAACGTATAACGTATAACGTATGACGTATAACGTATAACGTATAACGTATAACGTATAACGTGTAACGTATAACGTGTAACGTATAACGTATAACGTAAAACGTATAGCGTTTAACGTATAACGTATAACGTTTAACGTATAACGTATAACGTATAACGTATAACGTATAACGTATAACGTGTAACGTATAACGTGTAACGTATAACGTGTAACGTATAACGTGTAACGTATAACGTATAACGTATAACGTATAACGTATAACGTATAACGTATGACGTATAACGTATAACGTATAACGTATAACGTATTACGTATAACGTATAACGTATAGCGTTTAACGTATAACGTATAACGTATAACGTATAACGTATAACGTATAACGTATAACGTATAACGTATAACGTATAACGTATAACGTATAACGTATAACGTATAACGCATAACGTATAACGGATAACGTATAACGTATAACGTGTAACGTATAACGTGTAACGTATAACGTGTAACGTATAACGTGTAACGTATAACGTGTAACGTATAACGTGTAACGTATAACGTGTAACGTATAACGTGTAACGTATAACGTGTAACGTATAACGTGTAACGTATAACGTGTAACGTATAACGTGTAACGTATAACGTGTAACGTATAACGTATAACGTATAACGTATAACGTATAACGTATAACGTATAACGTATAACGTATAACGTATAACGTATAACGTATAACGTATAACGTAAAACGTATAACGTATAACGTATAACGTATAACGTATAACGTATAACATATAACGTGTAACTTATGATGCATAGCCTATACTGTATAACGTATAACGTTTAACGTATAACGTATAGCGTTTAACGTATAACGTATAACGTATATCGTATAACGAATAACGAATAACGTATAACGTACAACGTATAACGTATAACGTATAACGTATAACGTATAACGTATAACGTATAACGTATGACGTATAACGTATAACGTATAACGTATAACGTATAACGTATAACGTATAACGTATAGCGTTTAACGTATAACGTATAACGTATAACGTATAACGTATAACGTATAACGTATAACGTATAACGTATAACGTATAACGTATAACGTATAACGTGTAACGTATAACGTGTAACGTATAACGTGTAACTTATAACGTATAACGTATAGCGTTTAACGTATAACGTATAACGAATAACGTATAACGTATAACGTATAACGTATAACGTATAACGTATAACGTGTAACGTATAACGTGTAACGTATAACGTGTAACGTATAACGTGTAACGTATAACGTATAACGTATAACGTATAACGTATAACGTATAACGTATAACGTATAGCGTTTAACGTATAACGTATAACGTATAACGTATAACGTATAACGTATAACGTATAACGTATAACGTATAACGTATAACGTATAACGTATAACGTATAACGTATAACGCATAACGTATAACGCATAACGTATAACGTATAACGTACAACGTATAACGTATAACGTATAACGTATAACGTATAACGTATAACGTATGACGTATAACGTATAACGTATAACGTATAACGTATAACGTATAACGTATAACGCATAACGTATAACGCATAACGTATAACGTATAACGTACAACGTATAACGTATAACGTATAACGTATAACGTATAACGTATAACGTATAGCGTTTAACGTATAACGTATAACGTATAACGTATAACGTATAACGTATAACGTATAACGTATAACGTATAACGTATAACGTATAACGTATAACGTATAACGTGTAACGTATAACGTGTAACGTATAACGTGTAACGTATAACGTGTAACGTATAACGTGTAACGTATAACGCATAACGTATAACGTATAACGTACAACGTATAACGTATAACGTATAACGTATAACGTATAACGTATAACGTATAACGTATAACGTATAACGTATAACGTAAAACGTATAACGTATAACGTATAACGTATAACGTATAACGTATAACATATAACGTGTAACTTATGATGCATAGCCTATACTGTATAACGTATAACGTTTAACGTATAACGTATAGCGTTTAACGTATAACGTATAACGTATAACGTATAACGTATAACGTATAACGTATAACGTATGACGTATAACGTCAAACGTATAACGTATAACGTATAACGTATAACGTATAACGTATAGCGTTTAACGTATAACGTATAACGTATAACGTATAACGTATAACGTATAACGTATAACGTGTAACGTATAACGTGTAACGTATAACGTGTAACGTATAACGTGTAACGTATAACGTATAACGTATAACGTATAACGTATAACGTATAACGTATGACGTATAACGTATAACGTATAACGTATAACGTATAACGTATAACGTATAACGTATAACGTATAACGTATAACGTATAACGTATAACGCATAACGTATAACGTATAACGTATAACGCATAACGTATAACGCATAACGTATAACGGATAACGTGTAACGTATAACGTGTAACGTATAACGTGTAACGTATAACGTGTAACGTATAACGTGTAACGTATAACGTGTAACGTATAACGTGTAACGTATAACGTGTAACGTATAACGTGTAACGTATAACGTGTAACGTATAACGTGTAACGTATAACGTATAACGTATAACGTGTAACGTATAACGTATAACGTATAACGTATAACGTATAACGTATAACGTATAACGTATAACGTATAACGTATAACGTAAAACGTATAACGTATAACGTATAACGTAAAACGTATAACGTATAACGTATAACGTATAACGTATAACGTATAACGTATAACATATAACGTGTAACTTATGATGCATAGCCTATACTGTATAACGTATAACGTTTAACGTATAACGTATAGCGTTTAACGTATAACGTATAACGTATATCGTATAACGAATAACGAATAACGTATAACGTACAACGTATAACGTATAATGTATAACGTATAACGTATAACGCATATCGTATAACGTATGACGCATAACATATAACCTGTAACTTATGATGCATAGCCTATACTGTTTAACGTATAACGTATAACGTGTAACGTATAACGTATAACGTATAACGTGTAACGTATAACGTATAACGTATATCGTATAACGTATAACGCATAACCTATAACGCATAACGTATAACGTATAACGTACAACGTATAACGTATAACGTATAACGTATAACGTATAACGTATAACGTATAACGTATGACGTATAACGTATAACGTATAACGTATAACGTATAACGTATAACGTATAACGTATAGCGTTTAACGTATAACGTATAACGTATAACGTATAACGTATAACGTATAACGTATAACGTATAACGTATAACGTATAACGTATAACGTATAACGTGTAACGTATAACGTGTAACGTATAACGTGTAACGTATAACGTATAACGTAAAACGTATAACGTATAACGTATAACGTATAACGTATAACGTATAACATATAACGTGTAACTTATGATGCATAGCCTATACTGTATAACGTATAACGTTTAACGTATAACGTATAGCGTTTAACGTATAACGTATAACGTATAACGTATAACGTATAACGTATAACGTATAACGTATAACGTATGACGTATAACGTATAACGTATAACGTATAACGTATAACGTATAACGTATAACGTATAGCGTTTAACGTAAAACGTATAACGTATAACGTATAACGTATAACGTATAAAGTATAACGTATAACGTATAACGTGTAACGTATAACGTATAACGTATAACATATAACGTGTAACTTATGATGCATAGCCTATACTGTATCACGTATAACGTTTAACGTATAACGTATAACGTATAACGTATAACGTATAACGTATAACGTATAACGTATAACGTATAACGTATAACGTATAACGTATAACGTATAACGTATAACGTATAACGTATAACGTATAACGTATAACGTATAACGTATAACGTATAACGTATAACGTATAACGCATAACGTATAACGTATAACGTATAACGTATAACGTATAACGTATAACGTATAACGTATAACGTATAACGTATAACGTATAACGTATAACGTATAACGTATAACGTATAACATATAACGTCTAACTTATGATGCATAGCCTATACTGTATCACGTATAACGTTTAACGTATAACGTATAACGTATAACGTATAACGTATAACGTATAACGTATAACGTATAACGTATAACGTATAACGTATAACGTATAACGTTTAACGTATAACGTATAGCGTTTAACGTATAACGTATAACGTATAACGTATAACGTATAACGTATAACGTATAACGTATGACGTATAACGTCAAACGTATAACGTATAACGTATAACGTATAACGTATAACGTATAGCGTTTAACGTATAACGTATAACGTATAACGTATAACGTATAACGTATAACGTATAACGTATAACGTATAACGTGTAACGTATAACGTGTAACGTATAACGTGTAACGTATAACGTGTAACGTATAACGTATAACGTATAACGTGTAACGTATAACGTATAACGTATAACGTATAACGTATAACGTATAACGTATGACGTATAACGTATAACGTATAACGTATAACGTATAACGTATAACGTATAACGTATAACGTATAACGTATAACGTATAACGTATAACGTATAACGTATAACGTATAACGTATAACGCATAACGTATAACGCATAACGTATAACGGATAACGTGTAACGTATAACGTGTAACGTATAACGTGTAACGTATAACGTGTAACGTATAACGTGTAACGTATAACGTGTAACGTATAACGTGTAACGTATAACGTGTAACGTATAACGTGTAACGTATAACGTGTAACGTATAACGTATAACGTATAACGTATAACGTATAACGTGTAACGTATAACGTATAACGTATAACGTATAACGTATAACGTATAACGTATAACGTATAACGTATAACGTATAACGTAAAACGTATAACGTATAACGTATAACGTAAAACGTATAACGTATAACGTATAACGTATAACGTATAACGTATAACATATAACGTGTAACTTATGATGCATAGCCTATACTGTATAACGTATAACGTTTAACGTATAACGTATAGCGTTTAACGTATAACGTATAACGTATATCGTATAACGAATAACGAATAACGTATAACGTACAACGTATAACGTATAATGTATAACGTATAACGTATAACGCATATCGTATAACGTATGACGCATAACATATAACCTGTAACTTATGATGCATAGCCTATACTGTTTAACGTATAACGTATAACGTGTAACGTATAACGTATAACGTATAACGTGTAACGTATAACGTATAACGTATATCGTATAACGTATAACGCATAACCTATAACGTATAACGTATAACGTATAACGTATAACGTATAACGTATGACGTATAACGTATAACGTATAACGTATAACGTATAACGTATAACGTATAACGTATAGCGTTTAACGTATAACGTATAACGTATAACGTATAACGTATAACGTATAACGTATAACGTATAGCGTTTAACGTAAAACGTATAACGTATAACGTATAACATATAACGTGTAACTTATGATGCATAGCCTATACTGTATCACGTATAACGTTTAACGTATAACGTATAACGTATAACGTATAACGTATAACGTATAACGTATAACGTATGACGTATAACGTATAACGTATAACGTATAACGTATAACGTATAACGTATAACGTATAGCGTTTAACGTAAAACGTATAACGTATAACGTATAACGTATAACGTATAAAGTATAACGTATAACGTATAACGTGTAACGTATAACGTATAACGTATAACATATAACGTGTAACTTATGATGCATAGCCTATACTGTATCACGTATAACGTTTAACGTATAACGTATAACGTATAACGTATAACGTATAACGTATAACGTATAACGTATAACGTATAACGTATAACGTATAACGTATAACGTATAACGTATAACGTATAACGTATAACGTATAACGTATAACGTATAACGCATAACGTATAACGTGTAACGTATAACGTGTAACGTATAACGTGTAACGTATAACGTGTAACGTATAACGTGTAACGTATAACGTATAACGTATAACGTATAACGTATAACGTATAACGTATAACGTATAACGTATAACGTATAACGTATAACGTATAACGTATAACGTATAACGTATAACGTATAACGTATAACGTATAACGTATAACGTATAACGTATAACGTATAACGTATAACGTATAACGTATAACGTATAACGTATAACATATAACGTCTAACTTATGATGCATAGCCTATACTGTATCACGTATAACGTTTAACGTATAACGTATAACGTATAACGTATAACGTATAACGTATAACGTATAACGTATAACGTATAACGTATAACGTATAACGTATAACGTTTAACGTATAACGTATAGCGTTTAACGTATAACGTATAACGTATAACGTATAACGTATAACGTATAACGTATAACGTATGACGTATAACGTCAAACGTATAACGTATAACGTATAACGTATAACGTATAACGTATAGCGTTTAACGTATAACGTATAACGTATAACGTATAACGTATAACGTATAACGTTAAACGTATAACGTATAACGTGTAACGTATAACGTGTAACGTATAACGTGTAACGTATAACGTGTAACGTATAACGTATAACGTATAACGTGTAACGTATAACGTATAACGTATAACGTATAACGTATAACGTATAACGTATGACGTATAACGTATAACGTATAACGTATAACGTATAACGTATAACGTATAACGTATAACGTATAACGTATAACGTATAACGTATAACGTATAACGTATAACGTATAACGTATAACGCATAACGTATAACGCATAACGTATAACGGATAACGTGTAACGTATAACGTGTAACGTATAACGTGTAACGTATAACGTGTAACGTATAACGTGTAACGTATAACGTGTAACGTATAACGTGTAACGTATAACGTGTAACGTATAACGTGTAACGTATAACGTGTAACGTATAACGTATAACGTATAACGTATAACGTATAACGTGTAACGTATAACGTATAACGTATAACGTATAACGTATAACGTATAACGTATAACGTATAACGTATAACGTATAACGGAAAACGTATAACGTATAACGTATAACGTAAAACGTATAACGTATAACGTATAACGTATAACGTATAACGTATAACATATAACGTGTAACTTATGATGCATAGCCTATACTGTATAACGTATAACGTTTAACGTATAACGTATAGCGTTTAACGTATAACGTATAACGTATATCGTATAACGAATAACGAATAACGTATAACGTACAACGTATAACGTATAATGTATAACGTATAACGTATAACGCATATCGTATAACGTATGACGCATAACATATAACCTGTAACTTATGATGCATAGCCTATACTGTTTAACGTATAACGTATAACGTGTAACGTATAACGTATAACGTATAACGTGTAACGTATAACGTATAACGTATATCGTATAACGTATAACGCATAACCTATAACGCATAACGTATAACGTATAACGTACAACGTATAACGTATAACGTATAACGTATAACGTATAACGTATAACGTATAACGTATGACGTATAACGTATAACGTATAACGTATAACGTATAACGTATAACGTATAACGTATAGCGTTTAACGTATAACGTATAACGTATAACGTATAACGTATAACGTATAACGTATAACGTATAACGTATAACGTATAACGTATAACGTATAACGTATAACGTGTAACGTATAACGTGTAACGTATAACGTGTAACGTATAACGTATAACGTAAAACGTATAACGTATAACGTATAACGTATAACGTATAACGTATAACATATAACGTGTAACTTATGATGCATAGCCTATACTGTATAACGTATAACGTTTAACGTATAACGTATAGCGTTTAACGTATAACGTATAACGTATAACGTATAACGTATAACGTATAACGTATAACGTATAACGTATGACGTATAACGTATAACGTATAACGTATAACGTATAACGTATAACGTATAACGTATAGCGTTTAACGTAAAACGTATAACGTATAACGTATAACGTATAACGTATAAAGTATAACGTATAACGTATAACGTGTAACGTATAACGTATAACGTATAACATATAACGTGTAACTTATGATGCATAGCCTATACTGTATCACGTATAACGTTTAACGTATAACGTATAACGTATAACGTATAACGTATAACGTATAACGTATAACGTATAACGTATAACGTATAACGTATAACGTATAACGTATAACGTATAACGTATAACGTATAACGTATAACGTATAACGTATAACGTATAACGTATAACGTATAACGCATAACGTATAACGTATAACGTATAACGTATAACGTATAACGTATAACGTATAACGTATAACGTATAACGTATAACGTATAACGTATAACGTATAACGTATAACGTATAACATATAACGTCTAACTTATGATGCATAGCCTATACTGTATAACGTATAACGTTTAACGTATAACGTATAACGTATAACGTATAACGTATAACGTATAACGTATAACGTATAACGTATAACGTATAACGTATAACGTATAACGTATAACGTATAACGTATAACGTATAACGTATAACGTATAACGTATAGCGTTTAACGTATAACGTATAACGTATAACGTATAACGTATAACGTATAACGTATAACGTATAACGTATAACGTATAACGTATAACGTATAACGTATAATGTATAGCGTATAACGTATAACGTATAACGTATAACGTATAACGTATAACGTATATCGTATAACGAATAACGAATAACGTATAACGTACAACGTATAACGTATAATGTATAACGTATAACGTATAACGCATATCGTATAACGTATGACGCATAACATATAACCTGTAACTTATGATGCACAGCCTATACTGTTTAACGTATAACGTATAACGTATAACGTATAACGTATAACGTATAACGTATGACGTATAACGTATAACGTATAACGTATAACGTATAACGTATAACGTATAACGTATAGCGTTTAACGTATAACGTATAACGTATAACGTATAACGTATAACGTATAACGTATAACGTATAACGCATAACGTATAACGTGTAACGTATAACGTATAACGTAAAACGTATAACGTATAACGTATAACGTATAACGTATAACGTATAACGTATAACATATAACGTGTAACTTATGATGCATAGCCTATACTGTATAACGTATAACGTTTAACGTATAACGTATAGCGTTTAACGTATAACGTATAACGTATAACGTATAACGTATAACGTATAACGTATAACGTATAACGTATGACGTATAACGTATAACGTATAACGTATAACGTATAACGTATAACGTATAACGTATAACGTATAGCGTTTAACGTATAACGTATAACGTATAACGTATAACGTATAACGTATAACGTATAACGTATAACGTATAACGTGTAACGTATAACGTGTAACGTATAACGTGTAACGTATAACGTGTAACGTATAACGTATAACGTATAACGTATAACGTATAACGTATAACGTATAACGTATAACGTATAACGTATAACGTATAACGTATAACGTATAACGTATAACGTATAACGTATAACGTATAACGTATAACGTATAACGTATAACGTATAACGTATAACGTATAACGCATAACGTATAACGTATAACGTATAACGTATAACGTATATCATATAACGTATAACTTATGATGCATAGCCTATACTGTATAACGTATAACGTATAACGTATGACGTATAACGAATAACGTATAACGTACAACGTATAACGTATAACGTATAACGTATAACGTATAACGTATAACGTATAACGTATAACGTATAACGTATAATGTATAGCGTATAACGTATAACGTATAACGTATAACGTATAACGTATAACGTATATCGTATAACGAATAACGAATAACGTATAACGTACAACGTATAACGTATAATGTATAACGTATAACGTATAACGCATATCGTATAACGTATGACGCATAACATGTAACCTGTAACTTATGATGCACAGCCTATACTGTTTAACGTATAACGTATAACGTATAACGTATAACGTATAACGTATAACGTATGACGTATAACGTATAACGTATAACGTATAACGTATAACGTATAACGTATTACGTATAGCGTTTAACGTATAACGTATAACGTGTAACGTATAACGTATAACGTATAACGTATAACGCATAACGTATAACGTGTAACGTATAACGTGTAACGTATAACGTGTAACGTATAACGTGTAACGTATAACGTATAACGTATAACGTATAACGTATAACGTATAACGTATAACGTATAACGTATAACGTAAAACGTATAACGTATAACGTATAACGTATAACGTATAACGTATAACGTATAACATATAATATAACGTGTAACTTATGATGCATAGCCTATACTGTATAACGTATAACGTGTAACGTATAACGTATAGCGTTTAACGTATAACGTATAACGTATAACGTATAACGTATAACGTATGACGTATAACGTATAACGTATAACGTATAACGTATAACGTATAACGTATAACGTATAACGTATAGCGTTTAACGTATAACGTATAACGTATAACGTATAACGTATAACGTATAACGTATAACGTATAACGTATAACGTGTAACGTATAACGTGTAACGTATAACGTGTAACGTATAACGTGTAACGTATAACGTGTAACGTATAACGTGTAACGTATTACGTGTAACGTATAACGTATAACGTATAACGTATAACGTATAACGTATAACGTATAACGTATAACGTATAACGTATAACGTATAACGTATAACGTATAACGTATAACGTATAACGTATAACGTATAACGTATAACGTATAACGTATAACGTATAACGTATAACGTATAACGTATAACGTATAACGTATAACGTATAACGTATAACGTATAACGTATAACGTATAACGTATAACGTATAACGTATAACGTATAACGTATAACGTATAACGTGTAACGTATAACGTATAACATATAACGTGTAACTTATGATGCATAGCCTATACTGTATTACGTATAACGTTTAACGTATAACGTATAGCGTTTAACGTATAACGTATAACGTATAACGTATAACGTATAACGTATAACGTATAACGTATGACGTATAACGTATAACGTATAACGTATAACGTATAACGTATAACGTATAACGTATAACGTATAGCGTTTAACGTATAACGTATAACGTATAACGTATAACGTATAACGTATAACGTATAACGTATAACGTATAGCGTTTAACGTATAACGTATAACGTATAACGTATAACGTATAACGTATAACGTATAACGTATAACGTATAACGTGTAACGTATAACGTGTAACGTATAACGTGTAACGTATAACGTGTAACGTATAACGTATAACGTATTACGTATAACGTATAACGTATAACGTATAACGTATAACGTATAACGTATAACGTATAACGTATAACGTGTAACGTATAACGTATAACATATAACGTGTAACTTATGATGCATAGCCTATACTGTATAACGTATAACGTTTAACGTATAACGTATAGCGTTTAACGTATAACGTATAACGTATAACGTATAACGTATAACGTATAACGTATAACGTATGACGTATAACGTATAACGTATAACGTATAACGTATAACGTATAACGTATAACGTATAACGTATATCGTATAACGAATAACGAATAACGTATAACGTACAACGTATAACGTATAATGTATAACGTATAACGTATAACGCATATCGTATAACGTATGACGCATAACATATAACCTGTAACTTATGATGCACAGCCTATACTGTTTAACGTATAACGTATAACGTATAACGTATAACGTATAACGTATAACGTATGACGTATAACGTATAACGTATAACGTATAACGTATAACGTATAACGTATAACGTATAGCGTTTAACGTATAACGTATAACGTATAACGTATAACGTATAACGTATAACGTATAACGTATAACGTATAACGCATAACGTATAACGTGTAACGTATAACGTGTAACGTATAACGTGTAACGTATAACGTGTAACGTATAACGTATAACATATAACGTGTAACTTATGATGCATAGCCTATACTGTATAACGTATAACGTTTAACGTATAACGTATAGCGTTTAACGTATAACGTATAACGTATAACGTATAACGTATAACGTATAACGTATAACGTATGACGTATAACGTATAACGTATAACGTATAACGTATAACGTATAACGTATAACGTTTAACGTATAACGTATAGCGTTTAACGTATAACGTATAACGTATAACGTATAACGTATAACGTATGACGTATAACGTATAACGTATAACGTATAACGTATAACGTATAACGTATAACGTATAACGTATAACGTATAGCGTTTAACGTATAACGTATAACGTATAACGTATAACGTATAACGTATAACGTATAACGTTTAACGTATAACGTATAACGTATAACGTGTAACGTATAACGTATAACGTATAACGTATAACGTATAACGTATAACGTATAACGTATAACGTATAACGTATAGCGTTTAACGTATAACGTATAACGTATAACGTATAACGTATAACGTATAACGTATAACGTATAACGTGTAACGTATAACGTGTAACGTATAACGTGTAACGTATAACGTGTAACGTATAACGTATAACGTATTACGTATAACGTATAACGTATAACGTATAACGTATAACGTATAACGTATAACGTATAACGTATAACGTATAACGTATAACGCATAACGTATAACGTATAACGTATAACGTATAACGTATAACGTATAACGTATAACATATAACGTGTAACTTATGATGCATAGCCTATACTGTATAACGTATAACGTTTAACGTATAACGTATAACGTATAACGTATAACGTATAACGTATAACGTATAACGTATAACGTATAACGTATAACGTATAACGTATAACGTATAACGTATAACGTATAACGTATAACGTATAACGTATAACGTATAACGTATAACGTATAACGTATAACGTATAACGTATAACGTATAACGTATAACGTATAACGTATAACGTATAACGTATAACGTATAACGTATAACGTATAACGTATAACGTATAACGTATAACGTATAACGTATAACGTATAACGTATAACGTATAACGTATAACGTATAACGTATAACGTATAACGTATAACGTATAACATATAACGTGTAACTTATGATGCATAGCCTATACTGTATAACGTATAACGTTTAACGTATAACGTATAACGTATAACGTATAACGTATAACGTATAACGTATGACGTATAACGTATAACGTGTAACGAATAACGTGTAACGTATAACGTGTAACGTATAACGTGTAACGTATAACGCGTAACGTATAACGTATAACGTATAACGTATAACGTATAACGTATAACGTATAACGTATAACGTATAACATATAACGTGTAACTTATGATGCATAGCCTATACTGTATAACGTATAACGTTTAACGTATAACGTATAACGTATAACGTATAACGTATAACGTATAACGTATAACGCATAACGTATAACGTGTAACGTATAACGTGTAACGTATAACGTGTAACGTATAACGTGTAACGTATAACGTATAACGTATAACGTATAACGTATAACGTATAACGTATAACGTATAACGTATAACGTAAAACGTATAACGTATAACGTATAACGTATAACGTATAACGTATAACGTATAACATATAACGTGTAACTTATGATGCATAGCCTATACTGTATAACGTATAACGTTTAACGTATAACGTATAGCGTTTAACGTATAACGTATAACGTATAACGTATAACGTATAACGTATAACATATAACGTGTAACTTATGATGCATAGCCTATACTGTATAACGTATAACGTATAACATATAACGTGTAACTTATGATGCATAGCCTATACTGTATAACGTATAACGTTTAACGTATAACGTATAACGTATAACGTATAACGTATAACGTATAACGTATAACGTATAACGTATAACGTATAACGTATAACGTATAACGTATAACGTATAACGTATAACGTATAACGTATAACGTATAACGTATAACGTATAACGTATAACGTATAACGTATAACGTATAACGTATAACGTATAACGTATAACGTATAACGTATAACGTATAACGTATAACGTATAACGTATAACGTATAACGTATAACGTATAACGTATAACGTATAACGTATAACGTATAACGTATAACGTATAACGTATAACGTATAACGTATAACGTATAACGTATAACGTATAACGTATAACGTATAACGTATAACGTATAACGTATAACGTATAACGTATAACGTATAACGTATAACGTATAACGTATAACGTATAACGTAGAACGTATAACGTATAACGTATAACGTATAACGTATAACGTATAACGTATAACGTATAACGTATAACGTATAACGTATAACGTATATCGTATAACGTATAACGTATAACGTATAACGTATAACGTATAACGTATAACGTATAACGTATAACGTATAACGTATAACGTATAACGTATAACGTATAACGTATAACGTATAACGTATAACGTATAACGTATAACGTATAACGTATAACATATAACGTGTAACTTATGATGCATAGCCTATACTGTATAACGTATAACGTTTAACGTATAACGTATAACGTATAACGTATAACGTATAACGTATAACGTATAACGTATAACGTATAACGTATAACGTATAACGTATAACGTATAACGTGTAACGTATAACGTGTAACGTATAACGTGTAACGTATAACGTGTAACGTATAACGTGTAACGTATAACGTGTAACGTATAACGTGTAACGTATAACGTGTAACGTATAACGTGTAACGTATAACGTGTAACGTATAACGTATAACGTATAACGTATAACGTATAACGTATAACGTATAACGTATAACGTATAACGTATAACGTATAACGTATAACGTATAACGTATAACGTATAACGTAAAACATATAACGTGTAACTTATGATGCATAGCCTATACTGTATAACGTATAACGTATAACGTATGACGTATAACGTATAACGTATAACGTATAATGTATAACGTATAACGTA